>NC_056739.1:1537445315-1537492815 GCF_019279795.1 Protopterus annectens | reverse complement strand
GATGTCAGAAAATTCTAAAGGAATTCATGATTCTGAGGATGGAGGGAAATGTGAACAGTAAAGGTAACCAAAATACACCATAATGCAAAACAACCATGGATCACCATATCCAGAATTTTGTGATCCACAGTTTCATGAATTCAGCAATGCTTTTAAATACTTTGTCAGCTATTCTTAAAAGGATTTTCAGATCATTATGTATGGAAACAATACGCTGTTTTTATCCTTATCGAAGCATGCTAACTTTCTGCAAGCATTTTTTTACTTATAATCAGCACATACAGCATTATTAAGCAAGGTGCTAAGTAATAATTTCTCTCTGTCTTTCTCTTCTAATCTGTTCCAGGCTTTACAAAGCTGAAGCAGTACACCTACCTGTACAAAGAATGTAGCTACTATTACCCTGGGATTTTCACTTTAGTATTAGCTGGCACACAATCCTGAGCTTTAATCACCCCCCCCCACCCCTTCCAAACTGTCGTGGCCGAGTGATTTTTCTGTCCAGCCCAAAGAGTGTAATGAAGAGGACAAAGTATTTGTTTCCATCACATCTATCATAATGCTTAATGAAACTGCTAACACTTTAGCCCTGAACCCATTAAGCAGACACCCTGTTAATTGTAGTTGGTGCAGTATCTGGTGCAGACATAATGTGACAGTGATGCTGAAGATGATGGCAGGGAAAAGAAGCTTCATTACTTACATATTATGATAGCGTTACCTCTGACATGACCCATAGTTTTATGGCTGTATTTCTGTGACAGAACAGCGGTGGCTGAAATATAAAACACTTGGTAATATTAACATTTCGAGGCTTTCTTCTTCTTCTTATCCCCCAGAAAAGCACTCAACACAAATGCTTTTATTTTGTTATCTCCTGAACGAAATGGACTAGTCTCTCTGGTTCTGGGTCCTTGAACATGATTACTTTAAGCTTTGTTCCTAATCCATTAGATAAGACACTGACAGGTCTGCTAAAAGCAGTCTCCTGCAGTTCTGTCATTGTATCATAGTTAATACCCCCACATCTTCTAGTTGTGTCAAATAAATCTACAACAGACTAGCAGGAGACCTATGATCATAGATATGTGGCCAATGTCAAAGCTATACAAGAGCCCCTACCAGCATGTTAATCTTTAACCTCATCCTATCTTCAAACCACAGTCAGTTACTGGGATAAAAGGTCTCTAAATATACTGCTTCACTATTTTCTTCAGAACTTTGATTTTAAGTGCATCTGATCACATGAAGAAATCGTACCTTTACATTTTCTGATTTTTGCTTGCAAACCTTGCGATGAGATGTTGCACAGTAACATATTCACAGCAATAACAATAAGTCAGCAAAGCTATATATTTTCATCTTCAATATTAGTATAGTGCACAGAATGGAAACTGAGGTCCTTCTCTTTGTCACTTTCTTTCAGCTTTTCCTGGTTAGGGATTACCACAGCAGAACACCGGTCCACTATTGATTGGTAGTGGATTTTTATAGTGTTGAGTTGCCAGCCCAGTGCCCAACCTTCACAGAAGGCACACACACTCATGCACCTACCTACATGTCTTTAAAGTTTACTTGATCATGGGGAGGACATGCGGACTCTGCACAAAAGGAGCTCCAGTCAAGAACTGAACCAGAGAACCTCTTGCTGTGAGGCAACAACGCTGACCATTTAGTTGTCCTTCTCTGCGCCACTAAATCTTGTTAAACCTGGGTTAACACACAGAACACAGTTAATAGTGAATTATACCTGTAAGGGCCAAAAACTGGAATCTATGTGATTAAAGACCCTGAACAACACAAGTCTAGCATATAGCTGTGTAGCTGGTAGATGACATTCCTTCCAGTCTGTGTCTTTACAACAAAGTGTATAGTAAATTAATAAAAGATAACATATTGTGCAGAATGTGCCCTATGCGGGCTGGGTAATTACTATTTTCTGGCTTAAGAAACTACAGTTGTGTACACTTTCCATAAATGTAGATGTTCGAGTGTATTTACTGTTGCAGTCATCACATTTGGGTTATCTCTGTCAGGGTAGCCTTTGGCCGGCCCGAATACCAGGGGCTCAGTATTTTTGTGTCGGTTGCTGTCGCTTCAGGACTGACGTCAGGTCGTCAGTAGTATAAAATAAGGCAGTCGACGTCATTACATCAGGCTTTTCTTGCCCTAACCTGTCAGGACCCCCAAGTGGGAGCCAGGTTCTGGTGGAAGAACCCCACCAGTAGAAAGTAAATACTAATATTTCCCTTGTAAGAAAAGAGAAGAAAGAAGAGGGGGATGGAGGGAGGGAAACCAGGACTGCAACAGTGAAGACACTCGAACATCTACATTTAGGTTAAGTGTACACAACTGTACTATGTTCTTCATGTTTCACTGTTGCAGTCATCACATTTGGGTTGATTCCCAAAGATGAGGAAATGGGTAGAGTCAGTCAAGGAAACTAGGGGCTGGCTAGGATGCCCTGCAAGACTGGAGAGGCAAACCCTGCCCTGGATTTGGAGAAGATAGGCAGGTGGTAATGTTTGGTAAAGGTGTGAACAGATATCCAGGTGGCAGCCTCCAGGATGTCCCTGGTGGGGACTCCTCTGAGGAAAGCTACAGAAGTGGAGGCTGCTCTGGTGGAGTGAGTCCTGACCCCCTTGGGGGGAGGCTTTCTGTGTTGCTTGTAGCAGAAATTGATGTAGTGTGCTATCCATTTGGAAATGGTTTGTTTGGAGATGGCTTTGCCCTCTGTCCCTGCAGCAAAGCTAACCAGGAATTGATCAGACTTTATGAATGATTTATTCCTGTCTAGATAGAATCTGAGCTGTCTGTGCACATCTAGAGAGTGCAGTATCCTTTCCCCCTTGTTCTGTGGGTTAGGGGAAAAGGTGGGCAAATGAATGGATTGGTTGAGAGCCACACTGGACACCACCTTGGGCATGAAGGATGGATTAGTTCTGAGGGATACCTGTCAGCATGGAAGATGATGAAGGGTTCCACAGCCATGCATGCTTGCAGCTTGGAGACCCTTCTGGCTGAAGTGATGGCCAGAAGAAAAGCTGTCTTCCATGAGAGAAATCTTAGCTCTGCTGAAGAGGCTGGTTCAAAGGGGGGCAGGGTGAGCTTTTCCAATACAAAGTTAAGGTACCAGGCTGGGATTGGTGCTCCTCTGGGTGGCCTCAAGTTGCTAGCCCCTCTTAGGAACTGTTTGATCAGAGGGTGTGAGAAAAGGGGCTCCTCAGTGGGGAAATGAGCAGAGATAGCAGGAGCATGAATTTTAATACAGGAAAAAGAGAGACCACTGTGTAGCAGGACAGCTAGGTAATCCAGGATGTGAGGGAGGGAGGGCTGTGCCGTATTGGCTCCCTAGCCTGAATCCAGGTGCAGAACCTTTTCCATTTGTCAGCATAAGACTTTCTAGTGCTAGGGCATCCGGCCTCATGTATAACATCTAGAACCTGTTTACTGAGGTTGCCAGATTGATCAGGGGTTAGGGAATAAGAAATTACCAAAATTTCAGAAATGTCCGTGTTACCAGTAATGTCTATCCAGGGAGACAAATCCCCCTGACCCCCCACACTCCCTGCATATTATATATTCCAGCTCCGAGATCATACTACAGTAAGAAAAGGGTACATTTCCTGATCCCCACTGTAGTGGGATCGGGTATCAGAACATCGATTCCACATTAGCTAATGCGCACTGCCATTTGTTAATGTGGAGTCAAACATTTTCTGGATCGGCATTACGAAAACTTGAAAACAGCTTTTTGACATTCCCTGCTTCACGTAAGTGCTGATCTAAATGTTGGTAGTAAATCTACTCATATATATATCTATATATATATATATATATATATATATATATATATATATATATATATGTGTGTGTGTGTGGTAGCCGCAGTGGTGCAGCGGTTAGCATTGTCTCCTCACAGCAAGGGGTTCTCCCGTTTGATGTGGAGTCTGCATGTCCTCCCCATGGTTGAGTGACGTTAAAGACATGCAGGTAGGAGCGAGCATGAATGGGTGTGCCTTCTTTGAAGGTTGGGTGTTGGGCTGACAACTTGGCATCGTTAAAATCCACTGCCAATCATTAGCGGACCGGAGTTCCACTGTGGCGACCCCTAACCAGGAAAAGCCGAAAGACATATATAGATATATGTATGTATATATATATATATATATATATATATATATATATATATATATATATATATATATATATACACACACACACACACACACATATATATATATATATATATATGCATACACACACAACTTTTTTTATAATTAGTGAAACATAAACAAATGTTATTGTGCAGAGTATCTTTTATTATGTGAATCATTGTTTCTGAAATTTTTTGTAAAATAAATCCACAGTTAGAATAACAGTATTTGTTTATTTTTAAATGATGTCTAAACCTCCTTTGTTTTCTGATTAAGTACAAGCAGATGTTTAACATTTCCACGCAATAGAAGAATTTTGTAGAAACTTGTCATATTTATAGAAAACAAGAACATATTTCTGAAAAAGGTCCAAAAACTACAATTTAACATTTTTATATAGAAAAGAATGGGAGAGCTTTAAAATGGAGTAACATCTGCAAACTAGTTATTCTCCTCATTCATTCAAATGGTAAAGTGGGACAAACCCAGTTAACAAACTGCAAAGGAGGGAAGTGAACACACAATAATTTAATCACACCAGAACAATCATTCTTTTTCTGAAACCCTGTCAATAAGTAGGCTTGACTAAGTGGAGATGTTCATTCTTCTGTGACTGCCTCTCTTCACCAAAGTATTAACAACAGTTAAATATCTCATATCCACGTTTGACCCTGAATAACGCACACAGTAAAAACATGTACTACAGAAATATATAGATTTTGCAGCACAACTTTATAAAGCTACATATAACTGCTAAATCGTTACCACAGCAATATGACCTTACTTATGATTAAAAAATAGATATTGAAGATGTAGAACATAAGATATAAAATTAATGTAAAGAAAGTGGCTGAAAAAAATAAGACTGTCATCTACTACGTCTCAAGAAAAATCAGTGGTAGATATTTCTTTGCAATTCATAACTGCATTTTCATTCACAATACCCTTTCCAAATTACAATATACAACTCTGATTGTTATTAATCATCACCGCCTTCGCCATTATAAGACGATCCTCTTACTCTTTTGTGATGACTTTACATCACATTTCATCCCATTTCCTAAGATGGTCTGTTAACCATTATGCCAGGAAACATTAAGGAAGTACAGTTCAACAACACTTATTAGGTTTGAAATCAAATTGCATTTACAATCTACAGGTTTCTAATCATACTGATGCCTTGGTAACATTTATAGTCTATAAATAAATGAATACAGTAAATTGCATATTTACCTGTATGTTCCTTGTCTAGACTGCATTCTGCTTGAAACTGCTATACCAGTCTGGCTTGGACCACCCCTAAAAATAGGACATTTGAGTTTCAGATGAATAAATCTCAGTTATCAAAAGAAAATACAAATAGAATGCATACATAATATATTTTGCAACAGTCTTCTAGTTTCACTTTGTACAGTTTACACTGTTTGCTTATTTTCACATAATGCCATGGTGTGCATTGTCATTTGTGCATCTTCTGTTTAGTCATTTGCTATTTATTTATGGTCTCATTTTAGCCATGAATGAAGGTTTTTGGTTAAAACTCATTGATAAAACATTTCAGACAATGGATTGCATAGTGAACAGGAGATAGTAACATTATCATTAACAGTACACTATACGAAGGAATACAGTTACTGAGTACTGACAAGATTAAGGAATGAATAGTAAACCGTTAATATCCTGTTCAGAGTATCACACATTAATCAGTATGCAGTCACAGAATCTTATACAAGATGTCTCAGTTTTAAAACCAAACAGATGCCAACTGTTTAGTCGCGCAGGTAATCAGTGCTTGCACTCAAAGAAAGAACTACAGATTAGAAATAAACAGGAATGGCATACACGTGTTAGCGATGATTAAAGATGAGTGCTGGTGGAAGGGAGGAGAGGGCAGGGAATGAGAAAGGGCGGAAAGGCATATATGTGTGTGTGAAAATGTAATAAAGTTATAAAACAGCTGCCACACCAAGTTAATGCCTCTCTCCAACAAACAGCTAACTAAAATCAAATAAAAGTAATTGAAATGAGGCAAAAGTAATTCCCAGTATAACGAATCCACAAGTCAATAAGTCCAATTGTATAAAAAGCACCGGGTTTTATTGAACAGATAAGCGCTTTCGCTATGATAGCTTCATCAGATCTACAATTAAAACCAGAAATACCAGAATATAAGGGAAACAACCCTAATTAACCAGCCTATCAAGTTGTAAATTAAATAAACACTTAAAGCAGTATCATCAAATAAAAACAACAGTTCTAATAATTGTATTAAAACCTAAACAAACAATATATGCATAGCTTAATAACCTATAAATATAAAAAGCAAATCAACAAACATACATGAATACATATAAAAACATATAAAAAACATAATATGCATATGCACACTAAAAATAACATTACATACATTCATCTGATATTCCTACGCTGCCTCAACCTAGGTTTGATTGAGGCATGTTCATTGAGGCCTGATCCTCGATCTGCTCTCAACAAAACTATCCATTCACATTCTTTGCTCTCTGTATAATTCAGAATAGTTCTTTTATAGATGTAAGTACTTCTTTTTCACATCCTGATTTGAAAGTAACTTTTGACACGACTATAGAAGCAGATTGCATGACTTCTCATGTTGTGTATTTGGCTACTTGTATATCATGCGGCTCATTCTATGTGGGTAAGACTAACCGTCCTCTGTGAGATAGGATAAGAGAGCATGTTTACCATATTAAGAAAGGTAACCTACATAATGCCTTGGCGAAACATGTAGCTCTGTCTGGTGCAGGTCATGGATTTTTATTTAGGGTTTTAGAGGTAGTTACTCCAAATAAGAGGGGGGGTGATATTCTGAATTATACAGAGAGCAAAGAATGTGAATGGGTAGTTTTGTTGAGAGCAGATCGAGGATCAGGCCTCAATGAACGTGCCTCAATCAAACCTAGGTTGAGGCAGCGTAGGAATATCAGCTGAATGTATGTAATGTTATTTTTAGTGTGCATATGCATATGATGTTTTTTATATGTTTTTAGATGTATTCATGTATGTTTGTTGATTTGCTTTTTATATTTATAGGTTATTAAGCTATGCATATATTGTTTGTTTAGGTTTTAATACAATTATTAGAACTGTTGTTTTTATTTGATGATACTGCTTTAAGTGTTTATTTAATTTACAACTTGATAGGCTGGTTAATTAGGGTTGTTTCCCTTATATTCTGGTATTTCTGGTTTTAATTGTAGATCTGATGAAGCTATCATAGCGAAAGCGCTTATCTGTTCAATAAAACCCGGTGCTTTTTATACAATTGTACTTATTGACTTGTGGATTCGTTATACTGGGAATTACTTTTGCCTCATTTCAATTACTTTTAGTTGATATATGTGTGTGTGTTTGACCAGAAGGATGACCGATAAAAGGCAACATGTTAAATGTGACTAAGGTATAACTGTACAAACTGCAGTTAGAGTATCGGCATTAACAGCTGCGCATCTGGGCAGAAGTCTATGTCTATGGCACTGAACCTACTGAGGTACTGAAGCACTTGGGTCTGAAAGAATTGATTTTCTTAAAGTTTCCTTGGTGAAGGGGGTAGGGAAGATGGGCTAAGATAACAGAAAACACTATTGTATTGCTACAGAGATACTGGATGTTTACTGCATCCCTTGCAGCGAATCTGAAATAATGCTGAGATGCTGTGAGACACTACATGTACTAGGCAGATGGCAGTAATTCAGTTAAGGTAATTCAAACATTAGGATAATTGTAAAATGCTCCCTTCCTTCACAGCAATCCAGAATGTTTTACTCAATGTTTGACAACAGTGTTTAAGATGTGGTACAAATATGATGTATCTGTATATTTTATTTACTTGAATTTTGAAGAATACAACAGTTCTTTGTAGAATAGTAGGCAAGCAACATGAGTTTCTACTTGGGAAAAGGTGATAAAATCTTCTTCCAGGGAGCAGCTCCAGCATGTGAAGTAAGGTGATTTGGAATCTTTCTAGGACAACTAGCAGGGTATTAAGTATGTATTCTGGAGTATCAGTATCATGCTGAGCATTAAATCTACATTTTGTAATGTTAGTATGATGCCAAACATTAAGTCTACATTCAGACTATCAGTAGCATGCTGAGTATTAAATCTACATTTTGTAATATTAGTATGATGCCAAACATTAAGTCTACATTTGGTGTATCAGTAGCATGCTGAGTATTAAATCTACATTTTGTAATATTAATATGATGCCAAACATTAAGTCTACATTTGGTGTATCAGTAGCATGCTGAGTATTAAATCTACATTTTGTAATATTAATATGATGCCAAACATTAAGTCTACATTTGGAGTATCAGTATCATGTTGAGTATTAAATCTACATTTTGTAATATTAGTATGATGCCAAACATTAAGTCTACATTTGGTGTATCAGTAGCATGCTGAGTATTAAATCTACATTTTGTAATATTAATATGATGCCAAACATTAAGTCTACATTTGGAGTATCAGTATCATGTTGAGTATTAAATCTACATTTTGTAATATTAGTATGATGCCAAACATTAAGTCTACATTTGGAGTATCAGTATCATGTTGAGTATTAAATCTACATTTTGTAATATTAGTATGATGCCAAACATTAAGTCTACATTCAGAGTATCAGTAGCATGTTGAGTATTAAATCTACATTTTGTAATATTAGTATGATGCCAAACATTAAGTCTACATTCAGAGTATCAGTAGCATGCTGAGTATTAAATCTACATTTTGTAATGTTAGTATGATGACAAACATTAAGTCTACATTTGGAGTATCAGTATCATGTTGAGTATTAAATCTACATTTTGTAATATTAGTATGATGCCAAACATTAAGTCTACATTTGGAGTATCAGTATCATGTTGAGTATTAAATCTACATTTTGTAATATTAGTATGATGCCAAACATTAAGTCTACATTTGGAGTATCAGTATCATGTTGAGTATTAAATCTACATTTTGTAATATTAGTATGATGCCAAACATTATAGTTTCATAGGTTCATAGGTTAGTACTAGGCTATCAGCCCTAGGGCCTATACAAGCCTAGCCATAACAATTCCCTGAATATTTCTTCCCACATTATTTACTTTCCTGGACCCCTGTCTAGCAGGGCGACTGACGTGATCCCTGGGGTGAATTTCCTTTCTCCCATCCAATCGTCAAGGTTCCACTTGAAGAGGTCCAAAGAGGCACTCTGCTTGACATGTATGGGCAATCTATTCCAGAGTCTGGGGAGTCCCTGGGTCAGGAACCTATCCCTCCAACATGTTTTGTTTATTGTGATGACAAGGTTTAGATCCCTGGAGCGTGTAGCTCTGAGGGATTGGGATTTCTTTAAGTGTAGCATGTCCAACAGCTCTGGGTTTGACATGGCCTTGTATGTTAAGCAGAGATCGCCTCTGAGTAGACGATATGTGACAGAGTATAGCTGGAGTTTTTTAAGGCAGTCAGCATAGGGCATCTGCTTTAGGCCTGTGATTCTTTTAGTGAGGTATTTCTGAGGCCTTTCCAGTTGTTGCAGATGTCTTGAGAGGTACATACCAAATGGGGCATTGTATTCTATAATGGGTCTAATGAGGGATGAGTACAGTGGGACAATGACCTCCTTTTTTCTGGATGAAAAGCCCTTTGTGATGAGGTGTGCCACATAGAAGGATTTCCTGACTGTTGTGGCGATATGGTTATCGAAGGTGAGACCACTGTCCACCTGTGTCCCTAAGTCTCTTATCACACTTTCTGTGTTTAGTGTACTGCCACCTATATGGTAATTCATGGATACATGTTTTTCCCAAAGGGGATAACAATACATTTCTTGGCATTGAGCTTGAGCCCATGGCTCTGGCACCAAGCATCTGTTTCTGTAAGGCCCTTTTGTAGAGTATCCACATCATTTGGGGATTCAATAATGGCTCCCAGTTTGCAGTCATCTGCAAACTTTGTTAGCCAGAGTCCCTTAGTGTTGACCTGTACTTCAGAGAAGTAGATGCCAAACAAGAGCGGCCCCAGGACTGAACCCTGAGGTACTCCACTTGTCACTTGTCTGGAGCTGGATTTGGAGTCGGCTACTTTTACAGTGTGGGTTCTATCAGTAAGCCATTTAGCAACCCATTGGGTGACATAGGGATTAATGCCCAACTTAGTAAGTTTATCTATGATTCCAGAGTGGGGGATGGTGTCAAAGGCCTTGGCAAGGTCTAGATAGGCTTTGTGGACCACCTTACCCTTGTCCATGGCTCTGGAGACTGATTCAAAGAAGTCAATCAGGTTCAGGAGACAAGATCGGCCCTTCACAAACCCAAACTGGGTGGGGTCCAGTGTTTGAAGGTTGCCAATGTCTTTGTTTATAAGTTCCATGATAATACGCTCCATGGCCTTGCAGATAAGGCTTGTCAGACTGATGGGACGGTAGTTTCCGGGATCCAAGGTGGATCCTCCCTTGTGGATTGGGATAACTATAGCTCTGCGCCACTCAGTGGGCACAAAACCTGAGGTGAGGCTATGATTAAACATGACACTTAGGTGAGGTGCCAGTTCATATTGTAGTTCATGTAGTACACAGCCGGGATGTCATCTGGTCCCATGGATGCTGTATTCTTGGCTTTAGAGAGTGCGTTTTGTACCTGTGTGGCCGTTATTACTGGAATTTGGCAATCTTCCGGTATTGAGATGGGCCATTTAGGGGGTGAGAGTGGGGTGAAGTTGGCACTGAATTGATCTGCCAGGATATTGGCAATATCCTTCGGATCAGTATATTTAATGCCATTCTGTTTTAGCTCAGAGCAGATCTGAGCATTGCCATTTAGATTCTTGACATAATTATAGAATGCTTTGTGGTTGTCTTTGGAATCTATGGCAATTTTATTTTCGTAACTAGCTTTGGAGGATTTTATGAGGCATCTCAGTTTCTTACTGAGGCTAGTAAGGGAGTTTTTTGCATCCTGGGATTTTCCTCTTTTCTGCAAAAGTTTCTTCCTTTTGTTGTAAAGTTTGTTTATGGCAGGGGACCACCAGATTGGCTTCCTTTTTTGGATGAGAGCATTTTGGTTCTATTTGGGATGGCACGATTCATGCATGAGTGGATGTGCTCGTACAGTGCCGTAGTGTAGGATTCAGCAGTTGAACTTTCAGTTCCCGTCTGCATGGGTGTCATGAAGTTTGTCACTTCTGACTTGAGTAGCATGAAGTTGGCTTTAGAGATGTTTTTTATGGTGGTTTCTTTACTGGGGGGTGGGGTGGGATGTGGATGTTAAGGGTGATTAGCTTATGGTCAGACCTGACTAACGAGGGGGTGACCATAGGTATGGAGCATTGATTTCCCATGTTGGTAATGACCAGGTCTAGGATATTGGAGCCCCTGGTGGGACTATGGATTAGTTGATCCAGGGCATTGGAATTTATGAATTCCAAGAACCGTTGTGCAAAGGTGTTGGGACATGAGTAGTTTTCCCAGTTAATGGCAGGGTAGTTAAAATCACCCAGTATTAGGGTGTTTGGTTCTATCTTAATATTTTCCAGTATGTTTAGAAAGGTGTAGTGAGAATCTTGGGGTATGGTGGGGGATCTGTAGCAAGCTACAATTTAGATTGCAGTCTTACCTAGTGTTAGTTGCACTTGGAGAATTTCAGACACATTGTGTTGGCCAACTAGCCTGGTGGTGTGAATATCCTTGGTGAATATTGACACTCCTCCACCTTTAGTGTTTCGGTCCTGGTTTAGTGGCCGAAAAGTGTGGTAAGAGTTGTAGCCTGGTATTGCAGGGGTGCTCTCTGGAGCCTTGAACCAGGTCCCAGTTACTGCACAGATATCGATGTTCTCCATTTTTAGGAGTGCCTCGAGAGAGTGCATTTTGAGGTTTAGACTTCTAGCATTGAGTAGCATTACCTTCAGATTTTGCATACTTGTACCTGTTATGGTGGTGGTTTTGTCCTTTGAAGGTCTACATTCAGAGTATCAGTAGCATGCTGAGTATTAAATCTACATTTTGTAATGTTAGTATGATGCCAAACATTAAGTCTACATTCAGAGTATCAGTAGCATGTTGAATATTAAATCTACATTTTGTAATGTTAATATGATGCCAAACATTAAGTCTACATTCTGAGTATCGGTACCTCATATAACAATGATTTTATTTTCTTTATACTGAGATATATGCATGTTTTTGTTCCTGGTTTCCCAGTATCTATTAATCTTTGCCCATCCAGTCAAATAACCCCTTTATCCCCCACAAGGCAAGAGCTCTCTGGCCTATTCATTTCTACTAGGGACAGAGGTCAACTGGTGGGTGCAAGGCCATTATCCTTCTCAATGAATCAGGGTTTTCTATTTTAAGCCCTAGCTCTTCCTCAGCAACTAATATACATGCTTACAAAAGTGAGCGCTAATATGCATGCCTACAAAAGTGAGAGCTAATATGCATGCTTACAAAAATGAGCACTGATATGCATGCCTACAAAAGTGAGTGCTAATATGCACGCTTTCAAAAGTGAGAGCTAACATGTTGCCTACAAAAATGAAAGCTAATACACATACCTACAAAAGTGAGAGCTAATATGCATGCTTCAAAAAGTGAACGCTAATATGCATGCTTCAAAAATGGAGCGCTAATATGCATGCTTAAAAAAAGTGAGTGCTAATATGCATACTTAGAAAAATGAGCGCTGATATGCATGCCTACAAAAGTGAGTGCTAATATGCATGCCTACAAAAGTGAGAGCTAATATGCATGCCTAGAAAAGTGAGCACTGCAGTACCTTACTCTGTGGTCATGTGCATTTTTTTTCACATTTGCCTCATGGAAGTGATTGTGTGAATGAGGACTTATCTTCTAGACAGTGGGTCAGTGTGTCGATGGCAAATTTTGGCAAGCGCTGTTTCAGTGACACTAATAGTGCATCCCTCCCTTTTCTCTATTTTGTGATTCCAGATTTGGAATGTACCTCACAAGACATCTACAGCAGCTGGAAAGGCCACAGAAGTACTTCACAAAGAGGATTACTGGCCTCAAACAAATGCCCTACACTGACCGCCTCAACAAACTCCAGCTTTACTCTGTAGCATATCACCTACTCCAAGGTGATCTCTGCCTAACATATAAAGCTATGTCAAACTCAGAGCTGTTGGACATACTACACCTAAAGAAATCCCAATCCTTCCGAGCTACACACTCTAGGGACCTAAACCTTGTCACCACAATAATCAGGACATGCTGGAGAGATAGATTCCATTCCCAGAGACTTCCCATACTCTGGAACAGGCTACCCATCTACGTCAAGCAAAGTTCTTCAATAGCACTCTTGAAGAAAAATCTTGATGAGTGGATGGGAAACAGGAAATACACCCCAGGGATCACTTCTCTGTCTCTGCTCGACACTGGCAAAGGAAAATAACTTTCTTGGATGGCGTAAGCTAGGGAACCTTGTTGACTAGGCTTACGTAGGCCCTTGGGTCGATAGCCTAGTACCTACCTATGAACCTGTGAATCTATAAGGTTGGGGAAGGATGTACAACCACATGGGGGTGCAGGGTTGCTTGTTCACCTGCAAAATGAGGTTTACTCCAAGTTTCACAGAAAGTGCTTTCTGTAAAACTTTTTCAGAGTTTTTGCTTTTAAGGAATGTGTCAAGTTATCGGCATAATTCCCACCCCAAATCCATACAGTGCATACTGTATACTCCTTCCTCTTGTAAATGCTGACATTGCAGTGGACCAGATAACTTCCCTACTCAATATTGAGCTAGCATGAACCACTCACTCCCACCTGTCTGCATCTGTTTCTCCAGTGCCAAAGTCATATAGGTCATGGCCAATGAGGCACTGGTACTTGATCCAATTTTCCCAAGATCCAAGTCCTGTACTGACTATTATTTGACCTGATGGTTAAGGGATCACTGTTGTGTGATAAACTTTTCATTAGCGTGATAAAACTAAGATGATCTAAGATGACAAAATGAATGAACAACAAAATAATAAACAGTACAGGGCCCTGAGATAATCAAGTGCTGATTTTCTTGGAGTCAGAGCAACAGTTATAATTGGTTTCTAAAACAACTGGAGAACATCTATAGACATCAAGTGTTTAGATAAGGAGAGAGTAACTAACCAAATCAAAACTTTTGTCAGGTCAGTTAAGAAAGCTTTAGTAATCAAGGATCAGCCATAACCTTCAGAATGTAATCATATAGCTACTGCATAACTGTCATGGCAAAATAACTAGCATGGTAGCCATGTTTGTATCAATTTAATGAGCATGGCAGCCATGTTTGTATCAATTTAGTTTATGATATTTATTCAATCAAAAAGCTGTACTGAGATAGCTTTCTATAATGGCTTAGTTAAGCTTGAGAGATGGATGTTATACGTAAAATATGATGAAAAGGAGTGGGGTTTTAAGGATTTAGTAAAAATGATTAGAGTTGTCCATTTCCAGTCTGAAGAGGTGGAAGACTGATATTTAGCACAATATTACATTCACCTGAGAAATTTCATGCTGTAAGGTATATAGATGTATGAGTCTCAGATGCAGACCAGAAGAATACACAGTAAGCAAAGAAGAACTACATTTAAAATAAAATCTACATCTTGGAATGCCATCTACAGCTTTCATATGCATTTACTGTTTTTCCCAAGAATTATGAATTATGATTATATCAATGGAAATGTAAACAGAAAAAGCTGCAGATGGACAGACAACATAAGGCAGCTAGTTCAGTGTACTGTTTTGCAAACGTACAGTCAGTCTTTAAATCTGGTAACTATTTCAGCAAAAACAAACAAGCAAATACATAACCTAGATGGCCTACAATATTTGCAAGCATAGTCAAGATACTGATAATGCATTTTACTTTAAACTATCTTTTTAGGAAGACAATGAAACTTGCTCCCTGTACTGGGAAGTATGAATAAACAAGAATTCCAGTTCAATAAATCCAACGAACAGATTCAGGGTGAAGGTATCAAACGGTGCAAACGCAAAATGCAGATAAACTTCAAACAATTTCATTTTATTGAAATAGAACAGTCAAGGTATTAAGCGCTTTCAGGTTACATCCAAACCCTTCATCAGACTGATGAAGGGTTTGGATGTAACCCGGAAGCATTTACTACCTTGACTGTTTTATTTCAATAAAACAATAATTCCAGTGAAGCCCAGAAATCTTGCTAATCTATTCCACATCTACCTGGAATGCTAGTTTGCCATTCATTTATCACACTTAACAAAAGCAAGCTTACAGAGGACAAAACTCTCAACGGGATCTGAAATAAAGTAGGTTAGTGTTCTTTATGACTTTGAGATAATTCATCCCACTGTGTGTCTATCATGCTTCAGAATACATCACTAGTTTGCACACTATTTCCTGCTCGATCTCAGTTAAAAGCACTGACTGGGAATCATGTGCTGTGCTCTGCTTTCATTAATTTTGTTCTAGAAGCCTAGTTTAGATTAAACTCTGTATGTACTCCACAGAGGTTAAGATAGGATGATTTTAATGGTGCAAGAGCAGCCAGCAAACAGTTTAACTTAAAACATTTTCTTAGACTTTCATTCTACCTTCTTAATGCCCCATTTCAGTAACTGCAGAGAACAGTAAACTAAAATTCACATTAAGATAGATACCTATATTTTTCCAAATTAGCAAAAATAACTTTTGCTCAGAAAGCAAAAAAGAAAACACAATTTATGTTGAAATGTGGTCCTAAAATATGGAACATTTTAGTATGCTACATTGCATGATATAGATGTAATCTTGTATAGAAACGTTTTATTATATAATGTATGTACCAATCAACACAGATAAAGAGCTACATTATGTCGTTCTGTGTACTGATTACATTCACACACACACACACACACACACACACACACACACACACACACACACACACACACACACACACACACACAAACGCACGCGCGCGACTAACATAGCACTAATGTTTTAAATTAACAATTGAAACCAAAACGTTTGTTTGTAGCAATTCCAGTCTGCTAATAATCTAATATGGATCAGTACATTGAAAGTAAGCAGTAAACCTACACTTAACTGGATTATATGGAGTGTATTTTAAAACAGACTCTAAATATATATAGTTTAACATTCTGAATATCAATCATTTAACTAAATTAGAATACAGGCTTCTTGGCCTTGACTAAAGAACAATGATTTCCCAATTATGGCCTTTCTCGGAACAAATGAAGCACTCCACCCCATCCCAGGACATGACTACATGTTAAAAACATTTTCATACCAGGAATGACCTTTACATGATAAGAAATTGCAACATTGTGATGAAGATAAGGAACGTGTAAAGGATAATAGAGTACAGAATGAAAACTGCACAAGAAACCTGAGAAAAAACATATTCACACCATGAACTTGTCAGAAGTACAACTGTTTTTTTTTTTATTGATATGAAGATTTTTTACTTTTATTAATGTTTTAAATGTATTTTCACTTGAATATACCCCTAATATGAAAGAGAGGGCATAACAATGTTAATGTCATTTTATTTTCTGGATAGCTTGCTTTGTTTTAAAATTTACCTATCTTGACATTAGCCTGTTCCTATATCTTTTCATTCTGGCAGTTTTCAGTGTTCAGGAAAGAACTTCCATGCATTCAGTAGCTAAAGCAGGTTGTATATATTTACATTTTTTTTATTTATCGCACTTAATGATCTAACAGTTGTGTATTGTTTCTGGACTATTTAGTTTATACTCCAATTTCTTACAATGTTGAACAATATACAGAGGAGTAATGCTTTCCCAAAGCTTTTACTCTCAGACAAAATATAAACTGAGATCCTATTTTGTCATAGTTCAGCAGGCTGTTCCACATCCCATGACACTCAGTTGATAAAAGGATAACAATTTATAAAGGACCAAATGAAGAAAATTTATCACCTAATAGAAACAGGAGAGGTAAAATAGTAAAAGATTTACAGTATCAAAGAACATGAAGAAAGCAGTATGTTATCCTTCTAACATCCTTTTTTCTGTATTAGTGAAATGTATAATAATAAAATCTGCTCTCTGAATATTATTTGTGATTCACTGACAGGCTGTTGTTTGAGTCTCAGTAAATGTACTCTAAGTCGTTGAACATTTTTAATGATCACCATAATAGTTTGCTCCTGTACCCCATAGCTTAACTATACTGATTTGGGACAAAAAGTATTGCCAGTATTGCTGATAGTAGTATTCAGAAATACTGACTCGCTGAGTCAGGATTTGCACAGATGTCTGTAGTACAGTCATCAGGTTCCCAATAAGGATATGTAATTTGTGAACTCTATACGTATTTCACAGTAGCCATTTGGGATTCAGAGACAGCCCTAGCATGGTACTTAAACATGAAGACATGCAACACTGCAGTGGGCTGTCCCCCTCACCATGCAACATGCTAATGAGGCAGTCAAAGAGAGAAGCATATGCTGATTAGCCACATGTTCTTCTTCAAAATGACTGAATTAAGGCATTTATGCAGTCAAGCTCGTCTCTGAATCTTACTCTCACTTATGAACCCTCATGTTCATCCATCACAGCAGAGTAAGTGGATGGGAGTATAGAGGACAGGTACTGTCAGGGTTGTGTGTGTCTATATGTGTAAATGTATGTGTGAGTGTGGGTCTGCCTGTGATGTCAAAGTAGGCATTTGTTAGGGGGTATGTAGGATAGGTTTGTGTATGTGGGTGAATAGGTGAGTGTGGTTGGGAGTGGGCAGTGTATGGAAACAACATCTTTTTACCACTGCTCTGACCACCAGTGCTGCGGTTGTTTCTGAATCCTATGGTACATCTTTTTTTTTTGATTCAGAACTCATTTTGAAAATTGATGGTCACCTTCTCCAGCTTAAGTTCAGAGCAGCATCATAATATCTGATACTGTCATTGTTACTAAAACAGTGGAAAAAATGGAAGCCTGCTGACAAAAATATTAAAAATAATATAGAGAGTCACAATAGTTATCCTGTAAAAGTATTTTTATTCTCCGGAATAAAACAAGAACATTTAGCATTCCATATAATCGAACGGTTGTAAATCTGAACATGTTTAACACCAGCAGAATTAATCAAAAGTCAATTGATCATTTCTGCTGGTGTTGAGTTCTTGCAAGACTGTACACAGTGGGGATAGGGGAATTTGCCCTTTCCCTGCTGTAGAGTGACCTCAGAGTTGGTATATATAATTAGCAGAGGGTGTGGGGGGTGCCCTCCTGCAAAAAACATAAGGTCTTTTTGTTGTTGTTGTTTTGGCTTTTGATCTTTTGGGATTGCTCGCTAGCTGTTCGAGTTTTGCGTACTTCGATGTTTCGAAGTACATCCATTAAGACATGCTCTAGAGTTACTCTTCTTTAAAAAGACAGTTACAAAAAGGAACATTGCAGTTATGTCAAAAAATCTAAAATCTTACATTAGTATAATACTGGAGAAGCTCTACATAATTATTTCTTAAATTAGAAATTTTAAAACAGTAGGGAAATAGTCTGCTGGAAGGACGGAATGCTTTCATACTTATAAACAGTTGACAGTTATTTATTTATGCATTTAATTCATTTAATTAATTCATTGATTTTTATTTTTTTAATCCTCCTCAGGACCTGTCAGACGAGTCTTCTATGATCACTCAGTTGGTTCATTCATTCTGTTGAATGTGAGCGCCAGTGAATCCTACAACCCATTTCTTTTTGCCTATACAGATCATGCCATTAATTTCCCCACTGGCACCCCCCCCCCCCCAACATCACCTTAGTAATGCATGCTAACACCACCCTTGCCCTTACTCCTACACCTTACTGTAGAAAAAAATCCTTCCTGTAAACACTGCCACTATTCAGACAAATGAGGTCTCAGTGTTAACTAAGGGTTTAGTTTAAAAATCATTTGATCAATTGTTTTCCTTTTGCAAGTTTGGTGTTTACGGTTATTGGCAATGTGAATGTTCAAAATATTTTTGACATTACAAACATTCATAATATAATCATATACATATAGATAGATAGATAGACCCACCCCAACACACACACACACACACACACACACACACACACACACACACACACACACACACACACACACACACACACATGGATTTACATTCGTTGTTCAAGTTACAGTTTACACTAATGAAACAGCAGCATGAATTTTTAGATCAACTCCTATTTTGGAGATCTTTTTTCAAGTTTTATGTTAGGGGATCAAGTTTAGGTTTATTTTATGCTGATTGGGAAGGGTGTTGTTATTTTGGCAGGTTGTATCTTAATGTTACATTTTGGGTTGTTTGTATTTTTATTTTGCTACTGCTGGTGTGTGAGATAGCAAAATAAAAAAAAGTGTGAAGGTAAGGGTGATTTAGTCTTTCCTGCACTGTTGTGCAATCACAGAGTTGGTATATAGTTAAGTAGCAGGAAATGGGGGGTACTGGGTGGCTTGCCCTCCTGCAAAACCTTTTTTTTATTTTCATGAAGTAGGACTTGATATTTTTCTCTATGCATCAGCTCCCAATAGTTTTGACTTTCGCTCTTCTAAATAAACTCATGTCTATCTATAAATATAGATCAGTGTCTAAAGAAATATCATAACTGCAATCAACTGACACATAAAACATCAAACAATTTCATCTATGATTTCAAATACTGAAAAATGAAATGATTGGACAAAAATTATCACAAATGAAAGCAAAAGTGTTATATTTTCACTCCAAAGAACAAAAACAAAAGCACTTCAAATAAATCATCCAAGGAAAAAAGTTTCACTGATTCCCTTATCTCACCTTATAACAAATCCTGACAATGACAAATCTAACCTCAACGACTTGCTTAACATACATTTATTTCTTCAATGCACTCCTTAAATTCATTAACTCATCTTAAAATACAAAATAACAGCATTACACATCTATTAATTGTTTTTAAAAAGGGGCCCACCCCGCACCCATGAAAATTAAATATACTAACTCCACAGTTGCACAAGCAAGAAAAAAAAAGAAATACAATGACTTATTCTATAATCAATGTCTTCACTTCATATACAGAATTACTGGAGCTACTTCACAACTGATAAATTAAACATAGGTTTATAGGTTCATATGTATATACTAAGTTAACAACCACTAGGCCCTAATAAGTCTAGCCATGCAGCCCAAACGTAACAGACAAATTTGATTTATATAAGGGGTCAATTGCTAACTGCCTCTGTCCATCAAAGACATAGGTATCAGACCAGGGGTGAATTTTTGATTACCCATCCACTGGTCCAAGTTACACTTAAAAAGGGATAGGGAGAATCACTAGCAAATTTTATGGTTTAAGTTAACCAACGATCTAAGGAATGAAATTCATATATATTTCTTAATTATACTACAAACCTTTGTTTTCTATGGTGAAGATATATCAAAGTTTTTATGTTGATTCATTTAAGTAAACCTTTTTCAGAACATGGTATGCCATTTAGTTAGTATATAAACTAGCTTACCAGTTCTTTGAGATATGTGGATTCATCATACATAGAACAGAATTGTTTTCTCCTATCACATAGTTTTTTAAATAAATCTACACAAATATACTGAATATATTGAGACAACCTTAAAAATTATATCATGAAATGCCAATGGCTTAAGTAGTGGTAATGAAAGTACAGGTTTAAGGAAATATCTTAAAATTAATAAATCTTGATGCAGTTTTTTTTAAAGATTCTCACTTTTTTGAAGAAAAGTTTGTTTTTGAGATTTGGATACAAGAATTACATAATGTTAGTAAATGACTATTTTAAAATAAAAGCAGAAGTTATTTTATAGAAAAAAATATATAATGCCTAGACTGCTTTTGGCCAACAACACCAAAGGGATATTTGCAGTAATAACACAACAGACCTTTTACATTAATAAATATGTACTGGATACCAGGACATGGAACTAAAGTTGTTTAAAATTAGTTCTATACAATACTGAATAACTTAGAGGGTGATTTTAATTTATAAAAATGTTGGAACATCATATTAGCTATATCAGATACTAATGCAATAAGAGAACCCACAGTTTCACCTTCAGTAAAATCGCTAACAGATTGGGTTACCATATTCATTTTAAAACAAATTTAAGTGATTTAACCAAAACTAGCCCAACATTTTCACATGCTACTCTTGTGTATGTGGTACATGAATATATACAGTTTTCTTTCTTATCTACAAAGAGTTTGGTTTCAGGATTGACGTATCTTAGGTAATCACAAACTCTTTATCAAATCCTAATGCTCTCATATTTAGATTTACTATACATCCCCAAAAAGGTAGTTACAGTAAATAAAATTCATATGTGATGAAATTTAAAGACTTTACTGAATAGGAACTGTAAACTGTACTAATTAAGAGCATGGAGGTTAATGAAAGGACTATATGGGATACTTTGAAGTTTTCTTTATTTCGGCAGAATAATTGACATAAAAATAAAAGCACAGGGCAGAGATTTTATTCAATTACAAAATGAAGTAAATGTGTCTACATCAAATGATAAAGGAGACATTCTATATTTCTAGATGTAGATAAGGCCTTACATACATTATATAAATTAGTGTTAAATTACAAAACGGCTTTAGAAAAGGTGAAACTACAATCATATTCTATTACTCAAAAGGCTTTGATTTGATTGGCTACTTGCTCTAACACCATTATTAAGTCAAACCAAATAAAAACAATTAAAACCCAATCAGTAGAACTATACTACTGAAGATATATTAATAGTTTCAAGTGATAGTATGAAACATTAATAAAGAGGGGAACAAATAGTTTGATGGAATATTATTAAATGTCTAATAATAGTAGTAAACAAAAATAAATAACATAAGACAAATATCCAGGAACTGATAAAATAATTCCTGAGTTATTTTCTCAGAAGTTTAATTTGTTTTTAAAGACAGTTTTATTAACACACATAATAATACAATGTTTTCCATTTGGAGATGACAAACCCAATTTTAAAACACAATAAAGCTCTTAGGTTTTCCTGCTCATATTGTCCAATTACTTTCATAAATATCTGTTATACAGTTTTCATGTCAACATTTTCAACTTCATTCAAATTAGTTACATGCCAAATAGACAATGATAAAATGTGGTTTGTAATTCGAAGACAGACACCGTAATATCAAAAGAATACTGAATCCAATTATGTAACTCATAATAAATTGGGGTTAGCAATATTTGACTTTTTATATTGCCATTATCTGTTTCAAGTGCTGGAGAAATTTAGTCTTCCAAAATATTATATATAAAAATTCTTAAAAATGTTATATCGTATCCCTTACTCCTATGATGCAGAGGGATGAAGCCCTGCCTCTACTCCAGCTGACTTCTGTTTGTCTTCTGGCTAAGGCACTGGAGGAAGTGATGCAGGAAGATAAGAGGGAGTGGCAGTAACTGACTTGCCCATTCTAGGGGAAAGGGAGACAGCTCTGGTCTATCACTTGGGTGGCATCTAGCGGGAGCAGAGTGTGCTACACCATGGAGTCTGGGCTTGGGAAGGATATGCTGCATAGCAGTGTGGAGGCAATTGCAAACCTGGGATTAGATACAGGCAGGCACATGCATGTCCCAGAGGTCTGGCAGTTATTGTGGAGCTTTGGACAGCTGCTAATGACTTTAGGAACTTCCAGAGTGAGGGAGGTGCTTCTTTTCACAAATGATCCACTCCATACCACCTGACTGTAGTCTTTCATTCTAACTTGGCTGGCATTCCTATTCCAGGGAATGAATGGGCTTCAACTCTTACCCTGTGAGCACAATCTCTGCTTTGAATAGGGAAGCTGGTGTGATCTGTCAGTAGAAATTAGCTGATGGAACTCCCCCAGACTCCAGGCCTAGTGTAGTTTGTTATGTGTTTTTCTTTGGTCTACTCAATAACTGGTATCAGGGGTCATAAGGTCAGGTAAGTAAACAGAGGAGGAAAACATGTTATAATTATTTCCCTTGTTTTAAAATATATGTGTACTTATAAAAATGAAAATAAATAATGGAACCAATCAGAGTTGTCTTCTTTCTCCTCTTTTGTTTGTTTTAGCTATGGAGCTGTTAGCTACTGTGGAGTAAATCCATGTTAATCTTTAATTGGTTGACTGCTCCCATATAAATGCTTCTAATTAACTCAATAAATTGCTGTGGACAGTTATACTTCTGCATTACCATGAGCATCTACGTCCAATTTATATAGCAAATTCCATTTTGGTATCTAGTATCACCAAGACCTCCACCTCCCTAACTGCCATAGCAATTTTCAAAGCACTGTCATAGGACACTCTCTCATCTGAATAAGTCCTCTTTTGGTCTGGGTGAATTAATTATTCCATCAAAAGTGCTAGCTTAGCAGCCAACATGGACATAAAGATACTGTAATATTTATTCAGGATAGAGATTGGCCAGAAAGAGCTGGTCAAATGCAGAGTTAACAGCCTTTCTAAGAATGGCATCCATTCTGAACATTTCTAGAATGAGACCATCTACTGATTAGTTTCCTGGTAGTCTGTGCAAGATCCTAATTATGCCATCATTATTGGTGCAATGCATGTTTGTGCTGCTTGGGCAGCCTCTGCACACCACCACCTTGCAGAAAGCTATTAAACTTTTATTCAGTGAAGACCTGTACAATGTCCTTCACAAACAGACCCCAAAAATAGTGCAGGGATATTTTTACCCTTATTATGGGTCCCTAGTCAATCTCTGTTCTTTTTTCTACCTGCTGTCATTGCTTCATGGCCTTTGCCTTCTATGCTTCTGAAGAGTCCTTCAAGTAGTGGTCCACTAGGTCCTCTTGCTGAATAAAATTATTAATATCCCCTTTCACTTCATTCTAACTGCACCAAAAACCAGTCAAGCCATTCCTTTATCTATGAGTCCCTGTTCTTCTTAATATGGCCTGTGTACATAAATATCTGTCTAAGTGTATTTTTAAGATCATCCCAGATGGCTTCCCTATTTGTCTTTCCTCTTTTACTCCACTGGCCACCAGCAAGTCTTGGAAAATACTTTCCCACCACATATTAAAGTGACTGGACTTTAAGAAGGAATTCACAACTATCTAATATTCAACTTATAGTCCATTTGCTCAGTTAAACATAGAGGTAAATGGTCTGAATAAATCAGCAGTAATACCCGTATATCCTTAACTGTACCCAATCCCTTCACATTTATATAAAATGCATCAATGTAGGAGCAGCTTCCGTGTGTTTTTGAATAGTAAGTCATATACTGAACCTTGCCCTCTTAACTCAAACTCCATGAATGCCAATGCCACCACTCACATGCACCTGGAAAAGCTATGCCTCATCTTAGGTATCTCCCTAGCCTTGAGCCCATACAGACAGACAAACATCGCAGAACTGAAGTCCTCACCAGGTCACTCCGCTTTCCTTCTTTCCTGACACTGTTACGACATCTGCCTTAATTCACTCCCAATTAGATTCCAAGGGCAGTGAAAGAGAACTATTCTGCACTTCTGACTCATAATATAACTGTTTTCCAGCATATGCTACTGCAGGATGCTCAACTTGTTCTTCTCCAAATAAATCTGGGTTCCTTGAGACTAATATTGCAAAGTCCCTATGCCTTGGTAGGCAATAAGATGCTAAACATGCATGCTGCAGGTCACCAAAGCTCAATTTACTATGTTCTGCTGTCAGGTGAGTATGCTGTGGCAGAAGTAACGGGGGTGACTTTTTTTGAGAAATGTCATGATTGCTTTTCTGTCTTATGGGGTTTCTCAGTCTTTAGCAGTGTCACTGGTGCAACAGGTAGCGCACACACCATCGGTACAGAAGGCTGTGGGTTCTATTCCTACACCAGTTAGATCAATTATGGACACTGCAGTATGGCATGGGGGAGTGCTGCATTCCTGAGTGTGCCATCCTTTGGATGAGACATTAAACCGAGGTTTTATCTGCTTGAGTTAGAAGTAGGTCAAGTGGATCCAAAACATCCCACAGCATCTACTGCAAGGGAAAAGCAAGTTCCCTGAGGGCCCTGGCCAAATTTCTCCCTTGTAGTATAAATACCACCTCATGTCTCCCCTGAAAAGAGGCTACTAGCCTAGTGGAACTAACCTGGTCAACAAAGGATAAATAAATAAATAGATATTCCAGCTAATCAAGTTTAACTTCTCAATATCTATGTTCTGTGTTTTTACTTGTTACTGTACATTGCAACAGACGCATCACATGGCACCTATTCTTGTTTTCCTAATACCGTTTCTTTCTTACTCCCCCAGGACAGATACTTTTTATACTACTGTATGAACCTACACAAACAAACATCTGATACTTATAAACAATTGAACAAATATCATGAAGTATAAACATTTTTTCAAAAATATGATCATTGTAAACAATTCAACAGACCCCCCCCCCCCCAACATTAATGTCCCATCTATCAAGAACATCATGAAACCTACTTACAAGGTATGACTTTAAGACATTTGGAGATGAATCCGAGTACTGACTGGACTTCCCTATTGGAAGTGGCTGAGAGGCATCCAGTAGTTATATCCATTAATGGTGCTCCATCTCCCACCCCTTTACAGTTATACAGTTCCTGAATGGTTTTTACATAAGTGAATTCATCACATGCTCAACACTTCTTCAAACAAAATGAGACAGTAAGGAAAAACATATTGGTTATAAGTGAAAATCATGTACAATTCTTTTCATTATTGTCCCAGTATTCCTGCAAAAAATACTTCAGTACACCACTTCAGTTCTTTTTATATTTCATTTCTTCTCCGGACCTCCTTGGACTATCGGGAGCAGTGGAAATGGATTTTTATGAACTGCAGAGCTCATCTACTGCTGTGTTCCATGCCCACTCTGCAACATCCAGCCCACCTGATCTGCCAGGCCTGATGTCTAATTTCCATTGCATCACTGGCCTCCAAAAATGTATGAGGCATTGTGGGAGAGAAAATTTTACAGAATGCAGTATACTGCCACTGGAACCTTTATTTCCTTGATCTGCACAGTTGAATTAATGGAACAAATGTGGCAGTTGTTCATTATTCCTCAACCAAAGTTGTGATTCACTTACACTTAACAATATTAACAATGGCTTATTTACAGACCTCATGATATCCTTCAAAACCACAAATCACCTTTTTACTTTACAAATATGCCAAAATTCATTTGGTTCTAATACTTTACAAGAATTCAAAAGGTATCTGAATGGCAGAATTTTCCATGTACACTACAACTCTTCAATATCATAACTTGGCAAGCTACACACTGGAGTACCACAAGACTTGTTCTTGGCCCCCCAACTGTTTTCAGTCATAAATAATACTTCAGCATTAAAATGATCATGTATGCAGATGATCTCCTTTTTTCTCAAATCTAGCAAGAATATCCTCTGACCTACAGCAACTGTGCCAAAGTAGCTTCGTTTCAATCAGTAACTGGACCCATACTAATAAACTGTTAGACCAAGCAAGTCTAACATCATGGTCTTTGCTTCATACCAAAGAGTGGAATTGTTCCCAGTACTATTCTCAGACCAAGCTTGAAATCTCATACCAAATGTACTAAACCAATGATATCTCAAACTAGCTCTGGATTCCTCCTTAATTTTATCTCAGTACACTGAAAACGCTGTCAGCAAAACTTTTTCCCAACTAAAACTATGCAATAGTTTCACCCACCTTCTTTCTTCAGAAGCTTGCTACTCTCTAGAAAATAATGTTCTCATCCCCAGATTCAAATATGGCCACTCTCCCCTCACCTTCCACTCTGTGTACAACATCCATAAACCTCAAATAGTTGAGAACAAACTGTGCAGATCTGTGATCTTTGCAGACTTTTGTACATGCCACTACAGACTGGCTTCAGCTCACTAAAAGTAAACATTCAGTCTGCATTTTTAGCTCACTGCTATTCAAAATATTGCCTTTATTTCAAATTTGAGATAAGGCCAACCTAAAATACATCCTCAGGGATAACATAGATGCAATATCCCTCATCAGATCCCAGTTTAAATTCAAAGTGGCAGAAAAATCCTTCTTCAATCTTTGCTCCTCCATTTGGAAGCACCTACCAGCTGAAGTAAGACACTGATCTGATCTGGAAACATTTAAGTCCAAACTAATTGAGCACTGCACTAATGATGCAGCTTGTACTTGCTTTTGAGACAATGGATAACAACCTACCACTATGCATATGCAAGTTTACTCAGGAAAATTAGTCATTCTATACTCTGTTGATTTACCACATTGCTAAACTTCTCTGTAAATGGCAATTGTCCAATTTTATTACTGTAAATAGCCATTATTCTCCATACACACCATTTACTTTATGACTGTAAATAGGCTTTGGTTCTCTTTGTGTAAATGTTTACTCCAAGATTGTAAGTAGCTAAACGGTAACTCGTACTCTGCCTGATTTTACCACACACAGGAAATGTAAATAATTGCTTCACTGTACACGTGAATGTGATACACCGTAACGCTCTGTTTCTCTTGGTCTTGGCAGAAAAGGATCCAGTGACCAGCTCACTCATATGATTTTTAACTGCAGTAACTAGATACAGAAAGAAATGGACAGATAGGTGGATGGATATACTGTCAGATAGATAGCTTGATTAAATAAAGGCATACTATCTATGTGCTATGCATCAGTGATTTTCCTGGACGCCACAACAGGCAGTGGAATTTCTCCTTCTGAGTATATGTAACAAAGTATACAATCACTTGACAAGGTCTCATCTCATTGTCCCTAGTCCCAAGGCAAACAAATGGTAAGCTCTTTCAAATTGAAGGTCACTTTCTTCCAGCCCAGACCACAGACTCAGATGGCCTGCCACAAATTGCTATACATTACCCTTCTCCAGCTTCCCTAGCATGCTAGTGATATGCATATGTTGTAAACTGATTCTATGCTCAGTATTAGTCAGACATGCCTCCAGCAGGTCAACCAATACCTGTGTATCAGATCCATGGATATGTATCTGCTTATTGTCCTTTTGAAATTCAGTAATTGTATCAGTGTAATGAGAGCATTCCTTCCATCTCCGGCAATCAAGTCTCCATTCATGCTACATACCCATCCTTTGAGTGTGTTTGGTTTAAATTGGACAATACTTGGCTAGACGATGGCTGTCTCTCTTCATCTTGATCCTGTGAGGCCTCTATCCGCTCAGTGCAATCTGATTCTTTCACTTCTTCACTCTCAAATGAACTTAATTGCTTGCTCTATGCTAGCGAAGCTTCACTCTGACAATCTCTTTTTTTTGTTTGTTTTGTTGACATTCTTCATCAGCATCTTTCTACAAATGTAGATTTGTTACAATTTTCAAGGAGTATCCAGGAAAAACTCTCTGCACTGATACAACCTCTTTTAATTATATCTATTTCCCTGGTTGATAGGATCGCCATAAATGAGCTTATACTCCTTGGCCACCATGACTGAACCTTCTTAAATGTTTTCTTGTTATAAAGGTTAAACTTAATTAAAATTATACTTCTGCCAACAATGTTAGTCAAAACACTAAAAGCATCACCTCATAAAATTCATATTAAAGAATTAAATGATATATTTTCCTTTGTGCAGTACCCTAATAACCCCAGAATAATTTTGCACCATCATAGTTACAAATGGAATAGTGATGAAGTTGGTTTTCCTGATACTGAATTTTATGCTTCAGATTTGAAAGGAGCAGTTAAATGGCCAGATGACTCAGAAAAATGGAAAGAATTGTACGGACCTATGCGCAACATCAAAAACTGTTTCTGGAATAAAATGCATTTTCTTGTGAAGACAAGTGGTGGAGTTCTTTTGGTAATTAGAAAACTTTTTCCTTGAGTATGTTGGCTGTGGATCTTTTGCTACTTTGTTTATAAGATTCATTTTATGGTAAATAGATATTATAATACAAAAATATTGTTTAGATTTAAGAGCCTGGCTACCAATTAGATGTGTTAGACACTTTATGCCTTCTAAAGTGTAGATTATGACAAAGAGTGAGATAAGAAGCCCAACTCAGAAGTGTTACCATCATATGTACACCTCATGGTAACTGTTTCTGATTCATACACAGCCATGGTAACCGTTTCTGATTCAGAGACAGCCATGGTATCCATTTCTGATTCAGAGACAGCCATGGTAACTGTTTCTGATTCAGAGTCAGCCATGGTAACTGTTTCTGACTCAGAGACAGCCATGGTAACCGTTTCTGATTCAGAGACAGCCATGGTAACCGTTTCTGATTCAGAGACAGCCATGGTAACCGTTTCTGATTCAGAGACAGCCATGGTAACCGTTTCTGATTCAGAGACAGCCATGGTAACCGTTTCTGATTCAGAGACAGCCATGGTAACCGTTTCTGATTCAGAGACAGCCATGGTAACCATTTCTGATTCAGAGACAGCCATGGTAACCGTTTCTGATTCAGAGACAGCCCTACCATTATGCTCCCAACATGAAGATGTGCAGCACTGAAGTGGACTGCCTCTGCAACCATGCAAATGCTAATGAATCATTCTGGGGGACAATCATATGTTAATTAGCCATGTGCTTTCCCTCAGAACTGCCTGCAAGAAGGTATTTATGAAGCTGAGCAGTTCAGGGAATCACTCAGCTGTATAACACATACAGATGCTCATGGCCATGTTCATCTATCATGTTAGAGGTAAGTGCTGGGGAGTTTAATGGTTAGCTAGGATAAGGGTGTGTTTGAGTGTGTCTGTGTGAAGGGCAGAATGTGCGTGCATGCGTGTGTGTGTGTGAGAGACTGTCGGCCTGGGGGGTCACAGTAGGGGTGTTAGGTAGGTGAGGTATGTGTGTGTGTTTGTGCAAATGGTATGAATGTGTAACTGTGTGTGTGGTGGGTTGGGGCAGCTACCTTACTTCCACATACCCTACACTAATGAGCAAAGCCTGGAACACTGATTTGGGGGGAGCAACTTGCCTCCAAGGACAATTCTTCAAAAGTGGATCAGGGGACCACTAGCCACCAGGGATAATTCTTCAGATGTGGCTCAGGGGAAAATGCTGCACAACAGGCATAGCTCTTTATTTGTGGGGGGAACACTAACACTAGGGAGAATGTTTCATGGTTAACATTATTTAAACATAACTGAGACAGAGGAGCACCAGAAACCATGGAGGATGTATCATGTCTTAACGGAATGTAAACATAATCGGATAAACATGTGCTACATCAATTCCAAGCGAGCATATCCTAGACTTATACAGAGTCAAATTGAAAACACAGGTGGTCCCTTAATAATTGAACCTTCTCATGCTCAGCCACTCTTGCCTACTACAGATAATATTAACAATACTGGTGGTAACAGTAGACCAGTTGTTAGACGGAGTCCGAGACTAAATGCTATTAACAACACTAACACTAACCTCCTGGTAATTGATGGCGAACTGCCCTCTGTTTCTACCGACTTGCCTGGTATATATAATAATTTTGACAACCAGGATTTTCAGACGGGGAACAATCACAGGGGCAACAATCGCCCTCAAATACGACAGAACAACTCGAGGAACAGGAGACGTGGCCGCAGGAGATGACTGAAGTAATGAACATCGGAGTAAATCCTAAAGTCTATAAAAGTTCTAATGGTGACTTTATAGTATATAACTACACCTCTTTGACTATAAACCAGGACATTATAGACTTTTTAGCAAAAGACTTTTCTTTTGTGCCAGGCCGTAGCATGGATATAGGCAGGCTTATCATTGACTTGAAGGTTTTTATACGTAAATTAAATTTAAACTATCTAATGGGTAATAACTCTTCTGTTTTCAACCTACTTAGAGTAGCTAGTACGTACAACCCACCGCTACACTCCACTTTGCAAACATTTGAAAAAATGTGTGAAATGGATATGTGGGCTATCAGGAACCAAACTTTGTACAGTAAACAGAAAAACCTTTATAACATCACCCCCCTAGAGAATGATTTTATTCAACTAATCAAGGATTGCCAAATCAGGGTTATGAAACCTGATAAGGGTGGGGGGTTAGCCTTCATGGATCATTACAAATACGTAGAGTATTTGTCTGAACATCTTGATTCACCTGCCTATCAAATTTCATCTCTGAATGAAATAAATGGAGCCTATAGAAAAATCAATAGCATGCTCAATGATCTACTTTTGGAAGGATATATTGACACCGAAACCCTTAATTTTTTGATTATGCCAGCTCCTAAAATTCCGGCCTTTTTTGGAACACCAAAATTACACAAAAGACTTACTTCGCCTCCATTTAGACCTATTATAGATGGCAGAGGGTCTATCACCCATGGCTGTGCAAAATATGTGGATAATATCTTGAAACCCTTGATCAGCTCTGAATCCCATATTTGCAAGGATTCATGGTCTTTTCTTAAAAATATAAACACTCTTATATATAATGACAGTATGTTGTTCCTTACGGTTGACATCAAAGACCTATATACTGTCATTCCACAGCATATTGGTCTAGCCTGGGTTAGGGAATTCATGTTGTCAAAAAAAGTTGACCATGATACCATCAATTTGATCGAGACTCTTTTAGAAATAGTTTTATCTAACAACTTTTTCACATTTGAGGGAAGGTATTATTTGCAAACCTCGGGCGTTGCCATGGGCTCGCCCTGTGGTGGATCTTTTGCCAGTGCGGTTTTAGCCCATTGGGAGTCTAGTTACCTATTCAAGGAAGAACTTTTTTCCAAATATGTCTCCTGGTACACTCGTTACCAGGATGACATTTTTTGCATCTGGGAGGGCAATAGTGACTTGATTCCAACATTTATTGAGAATATTACTAAGTTAACAAACTTTCTGGAATTTACATATAAATTCGATGATTTAGAGATTAACTATCTTGACATTCTATTGACCAAGGATACACATAATCAAAAGCTAAAAAGTAAAATATTCAGGAAACCAACATATTCCAACGCTTTTCTCCACTTTTCAAGCAATCACCCTTATTATCAAAAGAAATCAGTCATCAAAGGGCAGATGGTTCGGGCAGCCCGCATGGTCAGTGATTCAGCTGACTTTATTATAGAATGCAATAACCTTTTTGATATGTTTATTGCAAGAGGCTACCCCCAGTCTATGGTTTCAAACGTGATGACTGAAGTAACTAACAAAAGAGAGATGGGATATTTCTCACCCTTACTTTTTGGTCAAAGAGACAACGACTCACAACACCCCAATGACCATATACTACTACAAACTTGTAGTAATGTCATTTCTAATAACAAAACTAACAAGTTTAGTATTAGTTTTTTACATACTTATTCCTTTGATTCTATAAAAATCAGAGAAGTTGTTAATAAAAATTGGGGGATAATTAAAGAAGATAAATCATTGTGTACCATATTGGGTGATTGCCCGAAGATTACATACAGGAGGGGGGAAAACATGAAAAGCATATTTGAAAGAAAACCAGCCCGTAGGTCTAATAGAGACTGTGGCATGTTTAAATGTGGCGCATGTCCGCAATGTAAATTCATCAGAATAGCAACAGTATGTACAATCAATGACAAGGAGTATAGATGCAATGGGCATTATAGTTGTGATTCTAAGGCTGTTGTTTACGCAGCAATTTGTGATTCTTGTAAAGCTTTCTACATCGGTAAAACCGAGAGAAAGCTAAAAAATAGAATCTATGAACATCAATATGCAGTCACAAAAGCAGATGTCAATAATGCCCTAGCAAGGCATTGCCTTGAATTTCCAGCAGAGGGGAATTTACAACAGAGGGGAATTGATCCGAGAGGCGGACCCTGGCAGATTCTGTTGGAAATTGATGAATTGTTATGGCAGATAAGGACCAGGGCTCATGTTTTTCCTGGTATAAATGAAGGCTTATCCATCAAATGTGTATTAAAATGGTTATCCCTTAATAGGTAGAAATTATGTATATTTATCAATGCATTTTGTAATCAAGTTATTATGCTCATAATTTAGATCTAACTATAATGAGCATTTCATACATAACTTTTAAATTGATTCTTAGTGTATGAATTTGTTCATTGACAAGTTATTGTTCCTGGAGGTTGTAACGATATGAGTAGTATGTAACTCTACTGTTTTCAGCCAGTAGGGTACTACATCTAGAATTCTATCTAGAATTTTTTTTGAGATTACTACCAATATAATTGAGTGTCACAATTTCCTTGATTTACAAGTTAAAAAACTTTTTGGCATTCAAAACTTTTTGGCATTCACAACTTTAAATGTTAGTTTTTAGCCTTTAATATCTAACAAAATCTGCAATTACCTGATCGCATCATAATTTATGTTATATGCTGTAACAGGCATATTTGTTATAACGTTCCTTGTTCCGCTTTGGCGGAAGATTATAATAATAGACACAATTTGGTTTTCATGTCTGTTTACAGCAATACACAGTTTTCAGTATGGCAGAGTTGCCGTTTTAAGGTTGTCATGGTTTTAACTCATTGTAATAATGCATTTTAACTTAATAGGCTGAAAGTTTTTAACTTAGAAGTATAAGTTAACTTCTTTACAAACTTGTGGTTGTCTGAAGAAGGCGGGTTATTTGAACCTGCCGAAAGCGCTTACTATTACTTGGTTCGTACTGTTTGTGGAATATTAAATTGTTTTTCAGCTCTCTTATCGTGTGCCGTCCGGTTTTTAAGAGTTTACAGTTTGTTTCCGTTTGGTGCTACGTTAATACCTGTGTATTAGATCCATGGATATGTATCTGCTTATTGTCCTTTTGAAATTCAGTAATTGTATCAGTGTAATGAGAGCATTCCTTCCATCTCCGGCAATCAAGTCTCCATTCATGCTACATACCCATCCTTTGAGTGTGTTTGGTTTAAATTGGGCAATACTTGGCTAGACGATGGCGGTCTCTCTTCATCTTGATCATGTGAGGCCTCTATCCGCTCAGTGCAATCTGATTCTTTCACTTCTTCACTCTCAAATGAACTTAATTGCTTGCTCTATGCTAGCGAAGCTTCACTCTGACAATCTCATTTTTTAGTTTGTTTTGTTGACATTCTTCATCAGCATCTTTCTACAAATGTAGATTTGTTACAATTTTCAAGGAGTATCCAGGAAAAACTCTCTGCACCGATACAACCTCTTTTAATTATATCTATTTCCCTGGTTGACAGGATCGCCATAAATGAGCTTATACTCCTTGGCCACCATGACTGAACCTTCTTAAATGTTTTCTTGTTATAAAGGTTAAACTTAATTAAAATTATACTTCTGCCAACAATGTTAGTCAAAACACTAAAAGCATCACCTCATAAAATTCATATTAAAGAATTAAATGATATATTTTCTTTTCTGCAGTACCCAAATAACCCCAGAATAATTTTGCACCATCATAGTTACAAATGGAATAGTGATGAAGTTGGTTTTCCTGATACTGAATTTTATGCTTCAGATTTGAAAGGAGCAGTTAAATGGCCAGATGACTCAGAAAAATGGAAAGAATTGTACGGACCTATGAGCAACATCAAAAACTGTTTCTGGAATAAAATGCATTTTCTTGTGAAGACAAGTGGTGAAGTTCTTTTGGTAATTAGAAAACTTTTTCCTTCAGTATGTTGGCTGTGGATCTTTTGCTACTTTGTTTATAAGATTCATTTTATGGTAAATAGATATTATAATACAAAAATATTGTTTAGATTTAAGAGCCTGGCTACCAATTAGATGTGTTAGACACGTTATGCCTTCTAAAGTGTAGATTATGACAAAGAGTGAGTTAAGAAGCCCAACTCAGAAGTGTTACCATCATATGTACACCTCATGGTAACTGTTTCTGATTCATACACAGCCATGGTAACCGTTTCTGATTCAGAGACAGCCATGGTATCCATTTCTGATTCAGAGACAGCCATGGTAACCATTTCTGATTCAGAGACAGCCATGGTAACCGTTTCTGATTCAGAGACAGCCATGGTAACTGTTTCTGATTCAGAGACAGCCATGGTAACCGTTTCTGATTCAGAGACAGCCATGGTAACCGTTTCTGATTCAGAGACAGCCATGGTAACCGTTTCTGATTCAGAGACAGCCATGGTAACCGTTTCTGATTCAGAGACAGCCCTACCATTATGCTCCCAACATGAAGATGTGCAGCACTGAAGTGGACTGCCTCTGCGACCATGCAAATGCTAATGAAACATTCTGGGGAACAATCATATGTTAATTAGCCATGTGCTTTCCCTCAGAACTGCCTGCAAGAAGGTATTTATGAAGCTGAGCAGTTCAGGGAATCACTCAGCTGTATAACACATACAGATGCTCATGGCCATATTCATCCATCATGTTAGAGGTAAGTGCTGGGGAGTTTAATGGTTAGCTAGGATAAGGGTGTGTTTGAGTGTGTCTGTGTGAAGGGCTGAATGTGCGTGCATGCGTGTGTGTGAGACTGTTGGCCTGGGGGGTCACAGTAGGGGTGTTAGGCAGGTGAGGTATGTGTGTGTGTTTGTGCAAATGGTATGAATGTGTAACTGTGCGTGTGGTGGGTTGGGGCAGCTACCTTACTTCCACATACCCTACACTAATGAGCAAAGCCTGGAACACTGATTTGGGGGGAGCAACTTGCCTCCAAGGACAATTCTTCAAAAGTGGATCAGGGGACCACTAGCCACCAGGGATAATTCTTCAGATGTGGCTCAGGGGAAAATGCTGCACAACAGGCATAGCTCTTTAGATGTGGGGGGGGCACTAAACACTAGGGAGAATGTTTCATGGTTAACATTATTTAAACATAACTGAGACAGAGGAGCACCAGAAACCATGGAGGATGCATCATGTCTTAACGGAATGTAAACATAACCGGGTAAACATGTGCTACATCAATTCCAATACAGACAATGGAGGAAGAGATGATATTTTAAGAAATAATTTTAAGGTTTTCAACTATAGTCACCATGAAATAACAGGTTTTTGGGCTTTTCTTCCTTAGGATTTACTTTTGTACTAAGATCAAGAATTAAATTGGTGGATGCATGCTTTATTTATTAATTTTCCTATGAAGTCTGAAATGTTGTCGCATGGTAAAGCCCTGGAGCTGTACTACAAATTTCTATGCAGGTTGTCACTTAGAAAACTGATTTCATACAGAAAAAGAAGAGACAACTTTACCAGCTGAAAACATGGTAGCAGGTTAAGGAGGTTGTTCCCTGCATAATTATATGCACCTTGCAAATAGTTATTATCAGTTGTAAATGCTTTAAAATATACCTGCTAAACTACAAAAATAGAAAAAAAGATAGCATTTTCAAATGGTAACAAGATAGTAAATATAGGAAGCTGGGCTCTACATGATTTTATTACCTTCGTTTACCAGGAAAATCCATCTGGGATTAATCCCATTTTCTATGGTGGTCGAGAAGAAAAGCACAACAGTTATTACGAATACCAGTACAGAAAACAATACAAAACACACACATTAAGTAACATAGGATCAATGTTTAATTGTACAGTGAGAAACGTTGCACAGTTTTTACAATTACAAAATACAGCAGATAATCAGTTTGCATACACACACACATTAAAACATTTCAACAGTTTTCATTGTGAGTGAGATATGTTTCTATATTGCAATCGCATGTACAGTTTAGGATCTACAGTTGAAATGTCAAATGATGTATGTACAGAAAGAGAGATATATGTTTAGAGATAAGACAGAAATATGTTAGAATGTCATATCATTTAACTACTGCAAAAAATAAGTTTCCAGGAATAAACTGCACAGGTTAGAGTTTGTAGAGATGTGTTTTGATGTTAGTATGTTTATTTTATAAAGAACATCAGTATGCCGTAGAACAAGGCACAGATGTACAGAGATAGAGATGTTGGTTGAGACGGGGATGGGGTAAATGATGGATGTATATGGGTTAGAAGGAGGACTTTAGCTATATATGATGGGAAAAGTATTTCTATATTGTCCTGGAGATGTGCAGGAGCAGAGTCAGTTATCTAACAAGTTTTTTTTTCAGTAATGAGAAAGTGCAAAATATTATTGTCAGCAGAGAAGGCTTTAATGGAGTTACAGTAAAGAAAAACAAAGGATAGCTTTACCACCTAAAGAGGTAGCAGACTATGGATTTTGTGTCCCTGTCCTGACCATAACACAGGAGATCTCACAACTACTTAGTATTATCTGTTGAGAAATATTTAAAGAACTTCTTGTAAGAAAAAAAGGGAGACCTGAAAAAAATTATTGTTTACTGTACATTAAGGACTGTTCATCAATGCAGGTCATAGCTCCTATCTGTAGAGTAGTGGATCCAAGCAAGATGGTAGTCACTTAGTTAATTTTGCCATCTAACACCCCTCCCCCCAGTCTTTCCATAACCAGGATGGTTTAGAAACAGCAGTTGCTCTCAGCTCAATATTAACTTCATTTGAAAGACTGAATTTACTCTGTGGAAAAATTAATCTTAAAATAGTAGCCGAGTGAAAAATTATTAGCAAGCTATGAGGTACAACAATGGTTATACAAGCTACCACCAGACAAGTAAAAGGGTATGGAGCCTTGTGAGTTTTTTACATTGGAAGTCCTGCAACAGGTTGCCAAATATTTGGTTTACAAAATTTGTTGGGGTTGTGATAATAGTTAAGGTGTTTATCTCAAAAACACAAGATACTGGGTTTGATTCTCATTTTGGGAAGCATGGCTAGGCTTACAAAGGTACCCTGGGGTTGATAGGCTAGCAATCACCTATGAACATATGAACTTGTAAAGCAGCACTTTTACACAGAACATTAATTGCAATTACAGCTTCACTGAATACTGTCCATACTCACAGAGACAAGTTAGTTCTCTGAGTGACATGCATGAGAAAACCTGAATAATTCATGTTGATCCCTACCCCAATTACCACCCACCCCATTTCATCAACTTTATACCTACCATAGCACCTTCCTTTCCTGGTGCCAGAGCCTATACTCTTTTTTTAATACCGGTCTCTCTGACTCTCCCAGTCTCTATCTCTCTCTCTATCCCACACTGTACCATTTCCCAGCTTACCACCAGTTCACTGTTCTCAATGGAACTAATCATTATGCCTTATAGTTATTTTACTTGTAAGAAATGTAGAAATCACCAGATAACATTGTGCGCCTCATGTCTTTTGCTTGGATAAACATCAGCAAAAGAGGATGTACTGGGATAGTGGAAGAGGTACACTATGAGTAAACAGTTGCCACACATGCTGACTGCAGAGAATTTTGGATAGTTCTGTCACAGATGATAAACGATGTCTAGTTAAATAAATATTACTAGCATGCATCATATATTTTTGTGATTCTTCTTATATCTAGTGGGATAAGAAAAATGGTCTACAATATCGATATAACTTCTGTTTTCTTCTTCCTGAATTCTTGCAGGAACAAGATGAATGCTTCCCAATATTTGTACTACTTGCAGTGTAAAGAGAGCAGGTAATCAGTGTTCCACCATGTATTCATTCTCCCATTTTACCCCTTACTACCCATTATCCCTAGCATTAACCATGTGACCTGTCCTTGTTTCAGCAAAGCCTACTGCCAGTATGTTGAATACAATATAATTTCTACTTTTTTCTTATATATTTCACTCTCTTCCATTTTTCTTTGTTAAATCCACCATAACTACTTTTCACATTCACTCAATTACCTCACAGCAAAACCAGCACTAGTCATCTTTCTCTTTGCTTTCATTTTCTTATGTTCTTTTTTTGCCAGCATTCTTATTCCCAAACTCTCTGTTATCAGAGTCATACACTATACCACTACATACTAACTCATTAATAAAGCACAAAGCTGTTTTCTACAACCTAACAATCTTTTTGATCCTGAATATGTACTGTTATTGTTTTGTTAAATTCAGATATCTTTTACCATCTATGACAGAATTAACATTTGGAGGATATCCTTGCCATACTTTCATATGTTTCCCACTAAGTTCATTTGTTTCTGTTTCAATACCAGTAACTATCAGATGGTAACCTCCATTTTTAGCAACAAAATTAAAACATCCACCCTTGGATATAACCAATCAACCACTAAACAATTCACCATACCCTGTACTTCGGTTCTCTCACATGGTATTTGTCATTCTCAGTTATCAACCAAAATCAAACCTGTTAGTTACATCTCTTTTCTTAGCCATGTTTGTTACATTTCCAATAACAAAAAAGGTTTGCATCATAATTACTAAGCTAATTATACCCTTCCTAATCCTAATATGCTAGCCATCAGATCTAGACACTGAACCTAGACTAGGGTGTCTTCATTTTATTTATTATTTATTTTACTTTTATTTTACATTTGTTAACCAGGAAAGTCCGACTGGACTCAAATCCTTTTTCAGTGGAGGCCTGGGGAGAAAAGCTCCACATAAAAGTAAGCTAATGCAATGCAGGTACAGTTAAAATATAACGAATGCAGTAAAATATACAAAGTGAGACCCATGGGACAATTAAACATAGTACCACAATGGAGATGAAAAGTGAACAACCAAAACAAAAACCAAGACAAATGGTTCGCTTGGAGAAACCAAATAAGGGCCCAAGACCGAGTTGAAAAAATATCCAAACAGTTTATTCAATAGCACACAGACAGAATCTCTTTAACGCTAAACACTTGGAATATGTTTTCGAACGTCTTCTTCAGAAGGCAAATAGTAAATGAATGTTACAACACTTCTTATATAGGCTGTTCTAAATCAATTAAAAATGATTATTCAATGAAAATTATTCAATAAAAACCCACTCAAGTGAATAATAGAGTGAATGAATGGGTGCACCTTACTCCACCTGTTTGTAAAAAGGTTACAAAGTAAAATAAAATAAAACTTCCAGGTTAAAAAATCCTAAAATATCCTCCTATATAATAGAATATTCTCTTTTATAATAAAATATATATTTATAGATATTTTAGTAAATATTCTTGTATTACAAAAGCTGTTATTTGATTAGTGTTATGCACTGGGAAAACCAATGTATATGTATAATTATATACTGCCATCTGCTGGAAATATAGTGTTATAGTTTTGCAGCTCTTAACTTAAGGACAGGAAGAAGGGACAGCATGTCATTCAGACCAGGGATTTTTGTAGCTTCCAAAATGATCTGCCAATATAACTCCCTGTATTCTAATTTAGCTTCCCACATACCACCCCTAACTTCCTTGGGAACAACTTCCAAAACAAAGAAATTGAAGGAAGCTTGCTGACATGTTAATGTGTGACGAAATAATGCATTATTCACGTTCTGCTTTTTAATTTCATAATAATGTTCGTAAATTCTGGACTAACTTTCTCTCAGTCTTCCCTATATAAAATGAATAACAAAGATGGCAGGTGGCTAAATAAACAACCCCGTTAGTATTGCAATTAGAAAAATTAATACTTGTAATATGCCTATTTCTACTAGGAATGTGTATACTGGAACTGTTAACTATATGCGGGCATTGAGAAAAGAACCCACATTTAAAAGTTCCCACTCTTCCAGGTCCATTTCTAAATTTTGAACCCCCAAACTCAAATAGTTTCTTAAAATTCAAATCCTTTCTATATATAAATTTTAAGGGTTGTCTGTGTATATAGTCCAAGTCTGAAATTTGTCTGAATCTGTCCCATTCCCTAGTAACAATCTGTTTAATGACACCTGAATCACCCGTGTAATCCAAAATATATGCTTGCTCCCAACTATTGGTAATATTCTGATTAACACTTGTATTGGATTCAGCAGAATCATCTTGACCCAAAATAGGGGCAAACCTCCCCTTTCTTCCCTCCACAACTTCCTGAATAATCTAACAAATTAAGTTATCTGGATAACCTTTCTCCCTGAACATATCCATAACAAAGTCACAATCTTTTGTAAATTCTTCATCCTGTGATGTCATACGACTGGTACTAACCAATTGTCCTTTGAGTAAATTCTTCTTTTGGAAAAACAGGTGACCACTGGTGCAATGAAGATAAGAGTTAGAAAAGGTTTTTTTCTATGTATTTTTGAAGAGAAAGCGTTGTCCAACTTGCTCAGAGAGATATCCAAATAAATCAGTTTCTTGACTATTAAAGTTGTGTGTAAAATCCAAAAAATTAGTTGTTCCTTTAATATAAGTCAGGAAATCAAAAAATCTTTCTTGGGTGTCTGTCCAAAAGATGCAAATATCGTCCAAAAAGCGTTTGTACAAACACCAACAACTGGAAAATTCACAGTTATTAATAAATAGATTCTCCCACCAAGATAGAACAATATTTGCATATGTAGGGGCACATTTTGCCCCCATTGCTACACCTCTTTCCTGTTTAAAAAATTCTCCTTCGAAATACATAAAATTGTTTTTAAGTATGACCTCCATAAATAAAAGACAGGTCCTAAAATCGTCAGAGGAAAATGCCCCACTGTCTCTCATACTTTTCTCCAACCATGAAAGTCCTATGTCATGTGGTATAGAACCAAATAGGTCAATGATATCCAAGGTCACAAAATGTATGTTAGAACAAAACAATTTGGATTTCACTTGCCTGAGAAAATCTCATGAGTCTTTTAACATTGTCACTCCCTTGTTAGAAAGATCTGTCAATTTTACATCCACATATTTAGCAAGAGGAGTGGTTATGGACCCTTCTAAAGAAACAATAAGCCATAAAGGAGGGTCTGAGGGGTCCTTATGGACCTTCGGAATGCCAAATACTGAGGGTACCCTCAGATTGTTATTGGACAAAAAACTGAACGTCTCAATGTCAATAGAACCTTCAAGTAATAGGTCATTTAATAAAATATTAATCTTAGATTTGGCTATGTTGACTTCATTAATAGAGGCTATAGAGTATTTGGAACACTCATATAACGAATCTTTCATTTTGGATTCATAAAGAATAACATCCATAAGTATGTTCCGCCCCCTTTGTCTGGCTGCATAATTCTTATAGACTTATAGTTCTTAAGATCGTTCAATAAACAGTTCTCTTCCTTGGAAAGGTTAGAGCACGCCCTATGCTCATTAACCGTGTTTCTAATTTCCCTTTCCAATACATTTTCACGATTTTTAAGTTGAGGATGAAGGGGAGGGTTTATTATACTTTTTTTCTTAAACACAGTAGGTACTCGGGTGCTAGAGTTTGTGTCATGAAGCAATAATGACAAATTCTGCTTCCTAAGAAAAAGTTTCAGATCCACTATAGCCCTTGGAATGCTAACCTTCCTGGTGGGAATAAATTTGAAACTCTTAGAAAAAAGTTTAAAATGATCAAAACTTATATCTAAAGTGCTATAGTTAAAAATTTTGTAGTTTTTAAACTCAAAAATGTTACCTTGCTGTGTGATGTTAATGTTACAAAAAGGGTGGCTTATCTCCTGGAATTCCCCCTGTAATTGTGATAATTGTAGTACACTGGGTTCTACTTCCGTATCCTGTCCGACCTCCGGAGGGGAGGTGAATGATCTAAAGGGTCTTCCCTATTGTTATTATGGGAAACATCATGGTATACTTCTGCATGTGCCAGCTGGTCAACGTTTTCATCTCCATTGCGGTTTCCTGGTTTTCATTGAGATGGCGGAGTTCCCAGGGGCTGAGACCGAGAACGACCTACGAAGTGGTGAGAAGGGAGAACTAAGGAAGGTGATTGGCCAACTATCACAGTTGGTGGAGCTGCCGACTCACTCCATAGTGAGACATAGTCTCACTCATGGAAACCTGTTTCAAATACATTTCCATACTATCCCCTTACCAAAACTCATACCTACATACTCAACTCACAGATCTGACTACCTAGAAATTAAAAAAAGATGGAGGTCAATGTTTCTCATTAAATCACCTAAAATTTATACCACTGCACTTTTTCCAATGTTCTAACTGGTTCATTTTGGGTAGCATTTACAGCAGCAGTAGGTGGCAAAATTCAATTCTACCTTACTTCTATCTACATTTCTCCTACCCTCCTCCATCCTTAGTTTGACCAACTCCTAAATTCACCAATCCATGAATTTAATTACATAATTTCATCATGCATAATGATTTTAATCTTGACAGTTAGGACCCTTACATTTTAAATTTGGGCATGCCATCAGCCCCTTTTGCATCTCGTAATTTATCAGCCTACTTACTCATCCTAGTTACCCACCTTCTTATGACTCTGTTCTTGAGGTCCTTCTGATTAATTCCCTTTATAAAAGCACAGCCATGCAGTTTCTTCACAGCTGTCTATCTGATCACTTCCTTTTTATTTTGCTTTTGCCTCTCATCCTTATTTCCCCTTAATGAATTTCTCCTTATCAACTTCTTTAACTTGGGTTATCTCTTTTAAAGTTCTGTAAGAGACAAGACTTTTGATTTAAACAAGAATTAATTTGCTAATTTGAATTAATTAGCTAAAAAGATGTTGTAACTGCTGTGTCACAACATCAAGATTTCATTGCTTTGTAAATATTCTAATAAAGTGCTATCGAGAACACAAGTTCAACCAAGTTTACTCAATCTATATTTTATTTTATGTGCTAACAGCACCTTTTTAATGGAACATAATATTGTAGGTGAAGAGATGGAATACAGAGGATTTTTTGGGCACTGGATATTTACAACTACCAGGCATAACTTCTTATTCTTTTTTCGGTTGCTCCCGTTAGGGGTCGCCACAGTGTATCAACTGTTTCCATTTCTTCCTGTCCTCTGCATCTTGCTCTGTCATACCAACCACCTGCATGTCCTCTCTCACCACATCCATAAATCTTATCTTAGGCCTTCCTCTTTTCCTGTTACCTGGTAGCTTCATCCTTAACATCTTTTTCCCAATATACTCTGCATCCCTCCTCAGCACATGTCCAAACCAATGTAATCTTGCCTCTCTGGCTTTATCTCCAAACCTTCCAACCTGGGCTGACCCTCTAATATACTTATTCCTAATCCTGTGAAGAAGAAGAAGGCATAACTCATTTGCATATCTTATTTTCATGAATGTAAATACAAGTAATGCTCAAATGTTGTCAGTAACCAATACCATTTAAATGTAGTAACCATAACCAAAATTGCTACCCTAATGCTATATTCCAACCTTAATATGTGAACTTGATATCAAACCCTATCCAAAAAGGTCTCTCCCTAACCATAAAACCTTAACTCTAATCCTAAAACCATATCCATAACCCCAAGCCTAAAAGACTAACCTGAAAACTAATCCTAAAATGTTATCTCTAACATTAAAACTCCATCTGTAACCCCATACTCCTATCATTAAAGATATATGTCCAAATCCTAATCTGAAAAAACATACACTCATCTTCACCCTAACAATCCACCCTAACTATAAAACCCTTCCCCTAACCCAAATCTTAAAATATTCTCCTTAACCTTAACTCAAAAACTGCATCCCTAACCCTAAACCCCCATGCCTAACCATAAAAAATTAAATTCAAAACAAAAACTTTACCTCAAAATAATACAGTGAAGTGAATTGTTTTTTTACTTACAACACACCCCTCTCATTTTACTTCAGTACTGCTGCACTACTTACATTCACGGTATAACTTATATTTGTACTATTTTTTACATCCTCTAATCACTATTTAAAAGTAACCATGAACATGTTTTTTTTTTTACTAACCTCAATTTACTGACTCCACAGAAGAAAGGCTTGGAATTAAGACATAGGAATGGCAAACAGGACCAGAAAAAAAAAAAAAAAACACAAAAAGTGACTCATAGAGGGTATAGAAAATATACAGTCACAGAATAGAAAGAATGCTAAAATGTAACATGGAAAAGATGGGGTATTTCACACTGATCTCTAATGATGAAGAGGCAGAGAGCAGGCTGCTTGGTCATCGCAAAAGGAATATGGACCAAAGAAATGCTTGCTAAGACATGCATGATTTGGTAGGAGGAAGAAAAAAATGTTATGCCAGTAAATTCAGAAGCGTACATCCCTAGAGGCTAACAGCATATTGCTGTGAAGCACTCCATTTTTGTACTTGCATCATGTAGTTCTAGTAGTTCATGCACAACACAAGTACTGTACTTACCACTTTAATGAAATGTTGTAATGGGCGCCTATATTTCTGTTTATATTCTGTATCAGCCCCCATTCTTTCGAGATCACCATTAAATATTTTATTCTATGACGTATCATCTGATAGAGAGTACTCAGATGAGTTTTCACTTAGTGAAGCAGTTTCTTAATAATCCTACTTCTTGTGAAATAATCAGTGTTACATTAATTAACTGACTTAGATCAGGGATCTCACAACTAGATCTGTGTCAGACTTGCTGCAAATACACTATAAAGACACTTATAAAGTACTCCAGAATCAGTGGGAATGAAATGGTAAACTATGAGGCTTTGGAGGCATTTGCAGAGAAAACAAGATCAGCAACATAACTATTTATATTTGCTTTAGCACTGGAATGTTCTGACATCCCTGTCCTCTGATGAAACAAAACTATAGCAGTGATTAAGCTACTAATACACATAGGTTTAGTTGATAAAATGAAAGGCCAACACTGTTTTATAATGTTATTTCAGAGTATAGCTGTGGTTTCAGATTAATAACTAACTGTTATTTGAAGGCCTCAGCTGTCAGGATTGAGCTGAACGAACAAAATATTGACAAAGCTTAATAATCACACATTATGGCCATGAAGTCTACAAATGCATTTCTTTGTCTATAATATCTGTTACTTCAGAAGGAATGCTCACTGAGACAGCTATTACTTTTTTCATATAAGTATCATAATATTCTCATTATGTAAAACGGTTTACTATTGAAATAGCGATCGAACTTGGTCAAACGGCCACTTCTGCGACGTATTTACGCAAACCGAAACCGCGAAAATTGTTCGCCACCGCCAGGCATTCGACGTTCGACATTACCAGCCGCACAACACCTCCACACCCATGCTACCATGGTTCATGCAGGGGTGAGGATCTGCCGTTCGCACAATTGGATTCGACCGTGGTGACATTCGCTCTTCCGCCTTCGCGCAAGTCGAGTCGCACATAGTCGGATTGGCATTTCAATGGTAAACCATGTAAAACATGCAAGCTTTGGTCTGATTTAGGAAATTAAGTGCACCTATTTCAGTCTAACAAGCAATCTTTCCTCGTGTAGCTTGCCTAATATTTTGATCTAATTTAAATAACAATACATTGCGAAAAGAAAATGGGTCAAAAGTACTCCATTTTTTAAAATTTTAATAAAGTGAATAACTGGAGGAAGCAATCCCATTGTGGTTGGACATTTTTTGGGGGATGGTTGTTGTTGCTTTTGGAACACGTTGTACTTATTTTCCCTAGAACATGCCAAACATCACTCTGATTAGGTAAGGAATTATACATATTGTTTTCAGAAAGATGAGAACAGTTGCCAACAGCCACTGAGCTCAAACACTTAGAAAATTCTTGTAAAAATGGTGCTTGAAGTGCTTGTTGCCTTTGGCCACCCATACTTAATGATTTCCACAGCTTTTGGTATTTTCAAACTTGCATGAACCAATGTACATGCATGACCTATAAAGACAGCATCTTAGGCTAGCAATAAAAACAGACTTGCAAGTGTCTCCCTTTCATCCCATTACAACCGTAACATTTAAATCAATAATACTTCTAACAAAATGCTGACTTAGCAAAAGCCCTGTGACATAATCCCTCCCCCCCCCACACATGCACACATCTTTTGTTCTGCAAGACAAGTGCAAACAGATCCCTTAATATGCTATTTGACAAAGATGAATTAATCTGGAGTGCGACTAGAGACAAATAATTTCCTGAATCTAATATTGCAAGGTAAAGTATAACTGTAGGCACGGGATAAAGTTAAACTATTATTCCTGTTTACATGAAAATAAAATTATTACAACACATATAATGCTGTGATTATGCTTCATATTTTTGATGTAGGTAGAGTGCTTGACAACATTTGTTTAATATTTTCAGTTGTATTAAGCTCTGGTCTTATGGCAGTCACCACAGAGGAGTGGTGTGATTGTCAAACAGCTTTAAAAGTTGCAATACACTTTGCACTGCCACATACATAAAAAGAAATGTGGCAGTGCAAAGTGTATTACAGCTCTTAAAGCTGTTAAAGGATCAGACACACTTTACTTCTTGCCTCTGTCTCTGAGCCCGCTCTAAGTGTGTTACAGCTTTCAAACACGCATTTTACTCTCCTACACTTTTTGTTATTACCTCTGTAACAGACAGGAGCTGCCTTAGGCCAACTGGTGCCCTAGGCAAAAGGGCTCCATGGCACCCCCCCACCCTGGTCTACCTACATCAAATAAATACTGGAAAAGTGCCCCTGCAAGAGTGGCACCCTAGGCGGCTGCCTAGTTTGCCTATACATAAGGCCGGCT